>NC_056747.1:306269163-306284771 GCF_019279795.1 Protopterus annectens | reverse complement strand
TTGGGTAATCTGCTGGCAAGTTGCCCTCAGTCGGCCTGAATATCAAAGTCTTGGGTCCTGCGTCGGTTGCTGTCTCTTCTTCCGTGACGTCAAGTCGTCAGGGGTATAAAACAGGCAGCCGACGCCATTTTCTTTAGTTTTTCTTGCCCCAGATGTCAGGTGCCCCCCAAATGGGGAGCAAAAATATATATATATAAATGCATAATTATATATACATGCAATTGTAACAACATACACTTTACCTTCATCTAAAAGCAAATATACCACAAAGGCTGTAGAATATAGTGAAGGAAAGAGAAGCTCCAGAATAAAGGGGATGGTGGGTGGGTAACGCAGACTGCAACAGTGAATACACTTGAACATCTACATTTATGGTAAGTGTACACTACTGTACTATGTTCTCAGTGTTTCACTGTTGCAGTCATTACATTTGGGTAAAATCCCAAAGCTATGGATGGGAGGCTGGAACTAAATAGAATTAGGAGTGGCTATAAGGTACTGCAGAACTGCAGTGGCAAAGCCTGCCCTGGACTTGGAGAAGAGAGGCAAATGATAATGCTTTGTGAAAGTATGAACAGAGCTCCAAGCAGCAGCTTCTAGAATGTCTTTGGTTGGTACCCCTCTGAAAGAAAGCTGCTGAGATAGATGCAGCCCTGGTGGAATGTGACCTGATTCCCTTGGGCATCGGTTTACCATGATGCAAATAGCAGAAACGAATGCAGTGACTTATCCACTTGGAAATAGTCTGCTTTGAAATAGCCTTTCCCTTTGATCCTGCAGCAAATGCCACCAGTAGCTACTCAGACTTTCTTAGAGATTTGGTCCTGTTTAAGTAGAATCTTAGTTGTCTGTGTACGTCCAAGGAATGCAGAATCCACTCCCCCTTGTTCGGCAGATTTGGGTAATAAGTTGGCAGGTGAATGGTTTGGTTAAGAGCCACACTGGATACCACCTTAGGCATAAAGGAAGGATTGGTCCTGACGGACACCCTGTCTGGGTAGAATATAATAAAAGGCTCCACAGCCATGAGGGCCTGTAGTTCTGAAACCCTTCTAGCTGAAGTGATTGCCAGAAGGAAAGCTGTTTTCCAAGATAAAAACTTTATATCTGCAGTAGCTGCTGGTTCAAATGGAGGCAGAGTGAGCTTTTCCAGCACAAAATTGAGGTCCCATGCAGGAGTTGGCGATCTTCTGGGAGGCCTTAATTTTTTGGCCCCTCTAAGATGCTGTTTTAGCAGAGGATGAGAACAGATGGGAGGCTCTGTGCTGTAATGAGCAGAGATGGCAGAGGCATAGATTTTTATTGATGAAAAAGATAGGCCCTTGTCAAGCATCTCAGTCAAGTATTGTACAATCTGAGGAATATTTGGCTTTGCTGCGTCAGTCCCTTGGTGCTTGGTTCCAAGCACAGAATCTCTTCCATTTATCAGCATAAGATTTTCTAGTACTAGGCCTTCTGGCTTCCAAAATGACATCCATCACAGATTTACTGAGAGGTATTGTTTGAATAATTACATGATCAGCCATGCTGCCAGGTTCAGAGTTTCGAACGGATTGTGTTGAATTTGATTGTTCTGCTGATACAGTAGAGGAGGTATTTGAGGCAAGTACCAAGGAGGGGGTTGAGACATATTCCTTAGAATTGGGTACCAGTGCTGGCAAGGCCAGTCCGGGGTGATTAGGATCACTTTTGTTTTTTCCTGTCTTACCTTTAGTAGGACCTTGGGAAGAAGAGGCAGAGGAGGAAAGGTGTAGACAGATAGGTTTTTCCAACTGAAGGATAGGGCATCCACTTTCCATGCTTGTCTGTGATAAGTCCTGGTGCAGAATTTGTCCAGTTGATAGTTCTGGGGAGAGGCAAATAGATCTATGTCCGGGCTCCCCCATTTCTCTGTTATCATGTTGAAGACTTGTGGATCCAGTTTCCACTCGTGAGGGTCCATAAGATTTCTGCTTAGGTCGTCTGCCAGAGTATTTTGTTTTCCTGGCAGGAATTGAGCTTGAAGATGTACTTGGCAAGTCAAGGTTGTGTCCCACAATGCCATGGCTCGTCTGCAAAGGGGGTAGGAATGTGTGCCCCCCCCCGATTGTTCATGTACCACATAACTGTGGTGTTGTCTGTCTTTATCAGTAGTTGTCCTGGATGAAGTAAGTCCTTGAAGGCTGTCAGGGCATTCTGAACAGCTAACATCTCTTTCTGGTTGATATGCAGATACATTTGTTTTAGGCTCCGTATGCCCTGAATGCATCTCCCCGCCAGGTGGGCCCCCCAAGCATAGTCTGATGAGTCTGTAGTTAGGGTTTGGTTGGCAGGGGGTGGAATGAAAGACTGTCCCATGTTCTGGTGACATGTCTCTGCCCACCAAATAAACTCCTGTTGTAGGCAGGGAATGACAGGAATCATTGTTTCCAGACTGTGACAATGTTGACTCCATAAACTTTTTAGATACCATTGTAGTTTCCTCATATGCAGTCTTGCATATGGAATTTGTAGAATGCAGGATGCCATGAACCCTAAAGCCTGCCGAATTTTTCTTGCAGATAACTGGGTTTTTGTTGCCATCTGTTTGAAATAATCAGTTGCCTTTGTCTGGCATAAGGTAAGCCATCTGGGCAGTTGTATTCAAGCTTGCACCCAGGAATGTAATCTTGAGAGGGTACCAGTTGTGATTTCTTTTCGTTTATTGTGTACCCTAGGCATGTTAGAAGCCTTTTTACAAATGCCAGATTTTGAAGAAGAATGTCCTTGTTTTCTATTTGAATGAGACAGTCCAAGTATGGACAGATTTGAATGCTTGTCTGCAAAATGCAATTACTGGTGCCAGGCACTTTGTAAAGACCCTGGGCACACTAGACAAGACAAAGGGCAGTGCAGAGAAGTGGTAATGCATAAAACCAGCCTTGAAGCAGAGGTATCTTCTGTATGATTCCCTTATTGGGATATGCAGGCATGCCTCAAGTCTAGAGTCACTAGCCAAGCGTTCTTGCCCAGCATGGGCAGAGGCTGTTGCAAAGTCGCATTTTGAATTTTGGGATGTCCAAGAATGTGTTCAAAATCGATAAATCCAGTATTGGGTGCCAGGCATCATTTCTGGGTACCAAAAACAGTCTTGCGTAAAACCCTTGTCCTTTTTCTAGTTCTGGCACTGGCTGAATATCCCTCATATCCATGAGAGACGTAACTTGTTTGTGTCTCTCTGCCCATTGATTTTGTGTCAGATCTGGCCAACCATTTGGAATTGGCAAGGTATGGAAATGAAATCTGTATCCCTGGGATACTATGTTTAATACCCACTTATCCTGGGTTATTAACTGCCAATTTTGAGCATGAAGTGCTAGTTTTCCCCCTAAGGGGGCTGTTACGAGATAAGTGCTTGGTGATGGCAGAAGGAAGTCATTGAGACTGCTTACTGTAGGGTTGTGCTTTGTTTCCTCCAGATTTGGAGGTAGATGCACCCCACTGCTCTGACCTGTAGGAACCCTGTGATTGGTATCTAGAGCCTTTTGAGTGCCTGGATTTGCCCCATGAGGCTATGTCGGACACAGGAAAGGACTAATTTTTTGTAGGCCAGTGTCTACTGAATCTTGGTGGCTACACTTGTAAGAAGTCTTTTACAGTTTGCATAGACTTTGCTTTGTCTTCCATTTTCTTTAAAACCTCTTCTGCCCCATTACCAAACAGAGCATCATGCTGTAAAGGTGCATCCAACAATTTAGCTTTAACATGATCAGGCAGATTTTGCTCTTTGAGCCAGGCATGCCTTCTAATCACAGATCCAGTAACTGCGGCCCTGCAGGAGGCCTCCAAGGAATCAAAACCAAATTGCAAAGTATGCTTTCCAACCTGTTCTGCTGCATGCAATAATTCCTGTCCTTATTCTCTGCTTGAATGAGTCAGTTGTCCAGGTAAGGATAAATTTGTATGCTTCTTTGTCAGCACAATGCAATTACTGGTGCCAGGCACTTTGTAAAGACCCTGGGTGCAGTAGATAAGCCAAAGGGCAGTGCAGAGAACTGGTAATGCAAAAAACCTGCCTTGAAGCGGAGGTATCTTCTGCACGATTCCCTTATTGGGATATGCAGGTATGCCTCTCTTAAATCTAGAGTCACTAACCAAGCGTTCCTGCCCAGCATAGGCAGTAGCTGTGTAAAGTCAGCATTTTGAATTTTGGAACGTCCAGGAACGTGTTCAAAATCGATAAGTCCAGTATTGGACGCCAGGCATTGTCTTTTCTGGGTACCAGGAAAAGTCTTGAATAAAAACCTTGTCCTTTTTCCTGTTCTGGTTGAATAGCCCCCAGATCCATGAGGGATGTAACTTGTTTCTGAGCCTCTGCCCATTGATTTTGTGGCAGAGCTGGCCAACCGTTTGGAATTGGCAAAGTATGGAAATGAAATCTGTACCCCTGGGATACTATGTTCAATACCCACTTGTCCTGGGTAATTAACTGCCAAATTTGAGCATGAAGTGCTAATTTTCCCCCCAAGGGGGCTGCCAAAAGATAAATGCTTGGTGAAGGTAGAGGGAAGTCAATGAGACTGCTTACTGTAGGGTTGTGCTTTGTTTCCTCCAGATTTCGAGGTGGAGGCACCCCATTGCTTTGACCTGTAGGAACCCTGTGATTGGGATCTAGAGCCTTTTGAGCGCCTGGATTTGTCTGAGAGGCTCTGTTGGACACAGGAAAGGACCAATTTTTAGTAGGCCAGTGCCTACTGAACCTGGGTGGCTGCACATGTAAGAAATCTTTTACAGTTTGCATAGATTTAGCTTTATCTTCCATTTTCTTTAAAACCTCTTCTGCCTTTTTACCAAACACAGTATCATGTTGTAAAGGGGCATCCAAACGTTTAGCTTTAACATGATCAGGCATATTTTGCTCCTTGAGCCAGGCATGCCTTCTAATCACAGATCTAGTAACTGCAGCCCTGCAAGAGGCCTCCAAAGAATCAAAACCACATTGCAAAGTATGCTTTCCAACCTGTTCTGCCACATGCAAAAATTCTTGTAATTCTTTATTTTCCACACAATCAGAAATCAACATAATTTTCTGTTTCAAAAAGCCCATAACATGCTGTTGATATTTAAGCATATGAAACTGGCAGTTTAAGGCCCTAATTAAGGCTGTACAGGCCCTTACACCTTTGGGACCCTGTGAGACAGTCTCAGGATCAGCAGCAGGATTTTTGAATAGAAATTTGTGGGAGTCAGGAATCCTGTATTATCTGTCTGGCTTACTAGGAGCCGGAGGTAGGGAATCAGGAGCCATGCTTGACTCCGAAAACACATCAGCAATGTCTAATACAGGAGGTATTGCCAAAGGCCCATGCTGAGGAAGAAGGAAATCCCTAAGCCTCTTTTGATTCAGAGAAATCCTGACTCTCTAAATGAAAATGTTCCCTTAAAGTATGCAAGGTTTCTCCAAAAGAATAATCCTCAGGAGGAGATGCAGATGGGATGGATTCTTCTGCATCTGAATCCTCATAAGGTGGAATAGAAAATTACTGCTCAGAAGAGGAATCAGAAGAAATGGAAACCTGATCTGAAGATTCATAATCAGTGTCTTGCCTAGGCCTCTTAGCAGGGGATTGGGAAATTACAGTTGTGTACCTACCATAAATGTAGATGTTTGAGTGTATTCACTGTTGCAGTCATTACAATTGGGTTATCCTGCTGGCAGGCTACCCGCAGTCAGCCTGAATTCCAAAGTCTATGTCCGGCGTCGGTTGCTGTTGCCTCCTCCCTGACGTCAGTGCACCAGGGGTATAAAAGCTGCAGCCGACGCAATTTTCTTCAGTTTTTCTTGTCCCAGATGTCAGGTGCCCCTAAAATGGTAGGCTAAATTATGCTAATGAGCATGCATGCACAAAAAACAACTTTTCCTTCATCTACAAGCAAATACACCACATAGGTTGTATAGAATAGAGAAGTACAGATAAGTCCCAGCAAAGGAAAAGGGGGATGGCGGGTGGGTAACCTGGACTGCAACAGTGAATATACTCGAACATCTACATTTATGATAGGTACACAACTGTACTATGTTCATAGTGTTTCACTGTTGGTCATTACAATTGGGTTGAATCCCAAGACTAAGGTTGGGAGGCTGGAGCTAAATAGGATTAGGAGAGGCTATCAGGCCCTGCAGAAAGTACAGTTTTGTACCTACCATAAATGTAGATGTTTGAGTGCTAATACAGCTGCAGTCATAACAGATGGGTTTTCCTGCCGTCAGGCGGGTCCTCGGTCGGCCGAATTCCAAAGTCTAGGTTGCCAGATGTCGTCATTTCTTCCCTGACGTCAGTGCGACAGGGGTATAAAAGAACCAGCCGACACCATTTTCTTCAGTTTTTCTTGCCCCAGATGTCAGGTGCCCCCAGAAGGAAGGCAAAACATAAATTTATGTAATGATGCAATGCAATATAATCAAAAAACAGTAGTTGCAAGCAAATACACCATAAAAGAATACCCCAATGAGGTTGTATGAGGAGGTGTTAGCCATTAGGCCTGTCCCAAGAGGGGAAGGAGGGAGGGAAACCTGGACTGCAGCTGTATTAGCACTCGAACATCTACATTTATGGTAGGTACAAAACTGTACTATGTTCATTGTGCATACAGCTGCAGTCATAACAGATGGGTAGAATCCCAAAGCTAATAAAGGGGTGGTAGGCACTAAGTGGAACTAGGAGGAGCCAGGATGCCCTGCAAGACTGCAGTGGCAACGCCCGCTCTAGTTATGGAGTATAATGGTAGGTGATAGTGCTTGGAGAAAGTATGTACAGAACTCCAAGTGGCTGCTTCCAAAATATCTTTGGTAGGAACCCCCCTGAGGAAAGCTGCAGAGGTAGCTGTGGCCCTTGTGGAGTGAGATCTGATGCCTGTAGGTACAGTTTACCATGAAGAGAGTAACAAAAGTGTATGCAGTGGGCTATCCATTTTGAGATTGTCAGTTTGGAAATAGGCTTCCCTTGAGCACCTGTAGCATAGGACACAAAGAGTTGCTCTGATTTTCTGAAAGGCTTTGTTCTGTCCAAATAATAACGGAGCTGTCTGTGTATGTCCAAGGAATGTAGTAGTCTCTCCCCTTTGTTTTGTGGATTAGGGTAAAAGGTAGGTAAGTGGATAGCCTGATTCAAGGCTACTCTGGATACTACCTTTAGCATAAAGGAAGGATTGGTTCGTAAGGAAACCCTGTCCTGATGGAAAATGATGAAAGGCTGTACAGCCATGAGGGCTTGTAGTTCCAAAACCCTGCGTGCTGAGGTGATAGCCAGAAGGAAGGCTGTTTTCCATGACAAATATTGCAGTTCTGTTGAAGCAGCTGGCTCAAAAGGAGGCAGGGTCAGTTTTTCTAGAATGAAATTGAGATCCCAAGCATGTACTGGTTGCTTCCTTGGGGGTTTTATATTCTTAGCCCCTCTGAGGAACTGTCCTAAGAGAAGGTGAGAGAATAAAGGAGGATCAGTGTTGTACTCTGCAGAAATGGCTGAGGCATGGATTTTGATGGAGGAGAATGAAAGTCCACTGCTTAGCATCTCCGCTAGGTACTGTAATATTTGAGGTAAATTCAGTATTCCAGGATTCTGACCCTTTTTCTGATTCCAGGCACAAAACCGTTTCCATTTTGCGGAGTTGGCTTTTCTAGTAGGCCTTCTGGCCTCCAAAATGACATCCTGCACCTCCTTGGAGAGTAGGGTCTGTTGTGAATTTAAGGAATCCTCCATTCGGCTAGATTGAGTGTTTTCAGCTGACTGTGAAGAGTTTTGAAGTTGTGCTGAGTCAGTAGAAGAGGCATTAGAGGCAGGATCCATGGTGGGGAATGCGTCAGGCTCCTCAGGAGTTGGTACCAGTGTTGTCTTGGCCAGTCTGGAGCAATGAGAATCATCTTTGGTCTGTCTGCTCTGGCTTTTAATAGAACTTTGGGCAGCAGAGGAAGAGGGGGAAAAGGCATAAACTGTCATTGTTGTCCAATTGAAAGAGTGCGTCCACTTTCCAGGCCTGTGGATGAAAGGTCCTTGAGCAGAATTTTGTCAATTGGTAATTTGGGGTGGCAAAGAGATCTATGTCTGGCCTTCCCCATGCTTGAATTATCTTTGTAAAAACTTGAGGATGCAACTTCCATTTGTGTGGATCTGTCATATTTCTGCTCAGGTTGTCTGCCAGCGTGTTTTCCTTGCCTGGCAGGAACTGTGCTTGAAGTTGGATTTGTAATTCCAGAGCCATGTTCCAAAGAGACATGGCTAGCCTGCATAGGTGGTATGAATGGGTTCCTCCCTGTTTATGTACCACATCACTGTGGTGTTGTCTGTCCTTATCAATAGCTGGCCTGGATGCAGTAGGTCTTTGAAAGCCATAATAGCATTTATTACTGCTAGCATTTCCTTTTGATTGATGTGTAGGTGCTTTTCTTTTTGTGACCATTTGCCCTGAATGCACAGATCTGTCATGTGCGCCCCCCAGGCGTAGTCCGAGGCGTCTGTTGTGATGACTTGATTTGCTTGAGGCTTGCAGAATGGGAGACCTATGTTTCTTTGGCATGCTTGAGCCCACCACAGACATTCCTTTTGAAGACATGGAATCAGTGGTATAATTGTTTCCAAACTGTGGCTGTGTTGAGACCATAAGTTTTTTAGGTACCATTGAAGTTTCCTCATATGCAGCTTTGCACATGGGATTAGCAAGATGCCATGAATCACAGAGACTGCAGGATTTTCCTTGCAGTCAGCTTGGTGAAGGTTGCCAGTTTTCTGAAGTATTGAGTTAGTTGCCCTTGTTTCTCTGGCGTGAGGTAGGCCATCTGGGTGTTTGTATCCAAGCTGGCACCCAGGAAAATTATTGTTTGAGAGGGTATTAGTCTTGATTTCTTTTTGTTGACTGTGTATCCCAGAGAATTCAACAACATTATTACAAATGCCAGGTGTTTCAGAAGAGTGTGTTTGCTGTCCGCTTGGATCAGGCAGTCGTCCAAATATGGGTATATTTGTATCCCTTGAAGTCTGCAGAAGGCAATTACTGATGCCAGGCATTTCGTGAACACTCTGGTAGTAGATAAGCCAAAGGGCAATGCAGAGAATTGATAATGGGTTGAACCTGCAAGAAATCGGAGGTATCTTCTGCAATCTTGTCTGATTGGGACATGCAGGTATGCCTCCTTGAGGTCCAATGTTACCAGCCAAGACCTTTGCCCAGCATGGGAAGAAGCTGCTGTAATGTGAGCATCTTGAATTTTGCACGAGTAAATGTGTGTTTAGGATGGATAGGTCCAAAATAGGTCTCCAATCTTTGCCCTTCCTTGGTACCGAATAGTCTGAATAAAACCTTGACCCTGTTCTTGTGCAGGTACCTCTTGAATAGCTTTCATGTCCATGAGATCTGAAATTTGTTTTTGTGCCTCTGCCCTTTGATTGTGTGGCAGGTTTGGCATGCCTCTCATTTTTGGAAGGGTGTGAAAGTGGAATCTGTAGCCTCTGTCTATAATGTCCAGGATCCATTTGTCTTTTGTGACAATATGCCAATTTTTCGAAAATAATGCCAGTTTTCCGCCTAAAGGTGCTGCCATTTGAGTCTTGCTTGGCATGCAAAGGGGAAAGTCATTGGGTCTGCTTTCTGAATGGCTGTGAACTATCCTCACCACCTCTTGGTGTATGTGCTTGCCATTGTCTGCCTCTAAATGATCCTTGAAATTGCCCTCTACCCCTCGGGCGCCTGTATCTACCTCTTTGAGGTCTGTCCGTGGCTGGAAAGGACCAATTCTTTGAAGGCCAATTTCTACTGAAACGTGGAGGTTGTACCTGTAGGAAATCTTTCACTGTTTGCATTGATTTTGCCTTTTCCTCCATTTTCTTTAATACCTCCTCAGCTTTAACACCAAACAATACATCTTTTTGAAGAGGTGCATCCAGTAATTTAGCTTTGACATGATCTGGTAAGGTTTGCTCTTTGAGCCAAGCATGTCTACGTATGACCGATCCTGTAACAGCAGCTCTACATGAGGCCTCTAAAGCAACCAAACGACATTGCAAGGTATGTTTACCCACTTGCTCTGCACTATGCAACAAATCCTGCAACTCCTTCAAGTCTGGTTGTTCAGGTTGTGACATTTTGCTTTTCAACTGAGATAACAAAAACTGTTGATACTTTAACGTATGGAACTGACAGTTTAATGCCCTCATGGTTAAGGTGGCCGAGGTGTATACCTTTTTCCCCCACCTTTCTAAAGCTCTGGAATCTCTCTCTGAAGGTAATGGATTTTTGGTGGAGGCCTTAATTCCCTTGGGACCCTGTGAAATAGTTTCTGGGTCAGCTGCATGGCTTTTGTATAGGAATTGGTGTGAATCAGGAACCCAGTAATACCTGTCAGACTTGACTGGAGCTGGAGGTAAAGAATCTGGGTTAAGGCTGGCCTCTGAATACACATCATCTAGTATGTCTAAGACAGGAGGTATAGCCAGAGGCCTGTGCTGAGGGAGCAAGAGGAAATCCCTGAGCCTTTTCATGGAGTCTGAGTACTCTTGGCCTTCCCAGTGGAAGTGTTCCCTCAAGATATGCAAGGTTTCCCCAAAAGAGCAATCCTCAGGGGACAGAGGAATGGACCTCTGCATCAGAATCTTCAAAAGGAGGAGTATGAATGTTCCTGGTCCTCAGAATGTTCTGAAGTAATGGAGGCCTGGTTCGAGGAAGGGTATTCTTCCTCCACTCTGGGCCTTTTGTCCGAGGGGGGCTGAGAACCCTTGATAAGAGTAATCAAATCCTCAGCCATTTTGAGCATCTGCTTTTTAGGCATGGGGCCTTGAGAGGGCCCTGTGAGCTTGTCTTTTAGAATGCATGGCAGCTTTAGATTTAGTGTAAGCCTTAATGGAAAAAGAAGAAGGCCTGAAGACACCTTGAGAGGTGGCAAGCCGGTCTAAACTCTGAGTTTCCCCGCCAAGAGTGGCTTCGGTATCTGTAGTCGCGGCTGAAGAGCCAGCGACCTGGCACAGAAGACACCGCTAATGAAGTGTCATCGGTAGTCAGGGGCTGCGTAGGTGTCTCGCTGAGAACCGGAGCACCTGTAGTCGGCTTTAGCGTGGTGTCGGCAGAAGTCGCGGACCTCGTATATCGGTCCTTATCTTTCGCCTTTACTCAAAACTGGAGTCGGAGTATCCGACGACATAATGCAATTAAACTTTTTGCCAAAATAGTGTTGGGCGAACTCCGCCCGACGCTTAATAGTGCGTCTGTTGAATGTAGCACAAAAACGACAGTACGAGACGTCGTGGTCTGGGCCTAAGCATGGAATGCAGAGGGAATGGAAATCCTTATGTAGTATTTGCTTCCCACATGAAATGCAATTATTAACTTTGTCTGACATCGGTCTGAGGCAAGAAAAGTTTCCCCAACGGGGTCTGAGGCAAGAAAAGTTTCCCCAACGGGGTACTTAGCTTTCAAGAAGTCTTCGGTTGAAAAATATTCGTAATCTCAGGAGCTGGCCGACCGGCACTTGCGAACTGCTTCTGCTTCGGGCACCGCGCGGCAAGAAAGACTGAAGAAAATGGCGTCGGCTGGTTCTTTTATACCCCTGTCGCACTGACGTCAGGGAAGAAGCGACGACATCCGACGCCGGACCTAGACTTTGGAATCCGGCCGACCGAGGACCCGCTTGACGGCAGGAAAACCCATCTGTTATGACTGCAGCTGTATGCACGATGAACATCTGCAGTGGCAAAGCCTGCCCTGGGTTTAGAGTAGAGAGGTAAATGATAGTGCTTTGTAAAAGTATGCACTGAACTCCAAGTAGAAGCGTAGCTGCCTGTGAATGTCGAAAGAATGCAGAATTCTCTCACCCTTATTCTGTGGGTTTGGATAAAAGGTAAGCAAATGAATTGTTTGGTTAAGGGCCACACTGGACACTACCTTAAGCATAAATGTAGGGTTTGTCCGCACGGAAACCCTGTCAGGATAGAAAATGATAAAAGGTTCCACAGCCATGAGTGCCTGTAACTCTGAGACTCGTCTAGCAGAGGTTATTGCTAGGAGCAGAGCTGTTTTCCAGGATAGAAATTTAATATCAGCTGCAGAGGCTGGTTCAAATGGAGGCAGTGTGAGTTTTTCCAAGACATAGTTGAGGTCCCATGCAGGTACTGGTGCTCTCCTTGGGGGTCTTATGTTTTTGGCCCCTCTGAGGTACTGTCTTAGTAAAGGATGAGAAAACAATAGGTGGTTCTTTATTGTAATGAGCTGAAATGGCAGAGGCATGAATTTTAAATTGATGAAAAAGAAAGGCCTTTATCAAGTATCTCAGTTAAATATTGCAAAATCTGAGGAATATTTGGAACAATCATGTCAAAACCTTGTGCCTGGTTCCAAGCACAGAATCTCTTTCATTTTTCTGCATAAGATTTTCTGGTGCTAGGCCTCCTGGCCTCCAAAATAACATCCATCACTGCTTTAGAGAGAGTTGTGCCTTGACTGGCTACATCATCCACCATGCTGCCAGGTTTAAGGTCCTGAGTTGGCAGTGCAGTATTTGACTGTCTTGTTGGGTCAATAAGTGAGGAATATGAGGCAATGTCCAAACTGGGCATTGAGACAAGCTCTTTAGGATTGGGTACCAGTGCTGACAGGGCCAGTCTGGGGCAATCAGTATCATTTTTGGTTTCTCTTGACTGACCTTGAGGAGTACCTTGGGGAGGAGAGGCAGAGGAGGAAAGGCATATACTGTTAGGTCTTTTCAGCTGAAAGATAGAGCATCCACTTTCCATGCTTGCTTGTGATAAGTCCTTGTGCAGAGTTTCTGTAGTTGGTAGTTGTGAGGGGAGGCAAATAGGTCCATGTCCAAGCATCCCCAGTTCCTTGTTATCATGGTGAAGACTTGTGGATCCAATTTCCACTCGTGGGGATCCATTAGGTTTCTGCTTAATTCGTCTGCCAGAGTATTTGTCCTTCCTGGCAGGAATTATGCTTGCAGATGTACTTGGTAAGTCAATGCTGCATCTCACAAGTTCATGGCTAGTCTGCAGAGGGGGTAGGAATGTGTGCCTCCCTGCTTATGTACCACATAATTGTAGTATTGTCCATCGTTAGCAGTAGTTGTCCTGGATGAAGTAGATCCTTGAAGGCTGTCAGGGCGTTCTGAACAGCTAGCATCTCTTTTTTGATTGATATGTAGATGCATTTGACTTGTGGACCATGTGCCCTGAATACATCTTCCTGCCAATATGGGCCCCCCAGGCATAATCTGATGCATCTGTTGTCAATGTCTGCCTAGCTGTGGGCAAGGTGAATGGCTGTCCCATGTTGTGGTGACAGGCTTTTGCCCATCGAAACTCCTGTTGCAGGCAGAGAATGAGGGTAATTACTGTTTCCAGACTGTGGCAATGTTGAGTCCAAACACTTTTTAGATACCATTGAAGTTTCCTCATATGCAGTCTTGCATATGGAATTAGCAGAATGCAGGATGCCATGAAGCCCAAAGCCTGCAGAATTTTCCTTGCAGATAACTGGGTCTTTGTTGCCAACATTTTGAAGTAAATAGTCAGTTGTCTGTGTTTGTCTGGCGTGAGATAAGCCATCTGGGCAGTTGTATTTAAGCTTGCACCCAGGAATATTATCTCTTGAGAGGGTACGAGTTTTGATTTCTTTTGTTTACTGTGTACCCTAGACCTGTTAGTAATCTTTTTACAAATGTCAGATGCTGTAGTAGAATGTCCTTGTTCTCTGTTTGAATAAGGCAGTCGTCCGAGTAAGGATATATTTGTATTCCTCTTTGTCTGCAAAATGCAACCACTGGTGCCAGGCATTTTGTGAAAACCCTGGGTGCAGTAGATAAGCCAAAGGGCAGTGCAGAGAATTGGTAATGCATTGAGCCAGCTATAAATCTGAGGTATCTTCTGCATGATTGTCTGATTGGGACATGCAGGTATGCCTCTTTCAGGTCTAAAGTCACAAGCCTAGCCCTCTTGCCCAGCATGGGCAGAAGCTGCTGCAGAGTTAACATTTTGAATTTTGGAATATCCAGGATTGTGTTTAGGATAGAAGGGTCCAGTATTGGTCTCCAGGTTTTGTCCTTTCTGGGCACCAAGAATAGCCTTGAGTAGAATCCTAGTCCCTGCTCTTGCTGTGGTACTAACTGAATAGCTCTCACGTTCATGAGGGATGAAACTTGTTTTTGTGCCTCTGCCCATTGATTGCGTGGCAGGTCTGCCATACCGTTTTGCCTTGGCAGGGTGTGAAAGTGGAACCTGTAACCTTGTGATACAATATTTAGGACCCATTTGTCCTGGGTGATCATGTGCCAATTTTGTGGAAAAAGTGCCAGTTTCCCCCCCAAAGGGGCTGCCAGAAGATAAGTGTTTGGTGCTGGCAGGGGAAAGTCATTGAGACTGTTTCCTGTATGGCTGTGATTTTTCCTCTCCACTTTTGGAGGTAGAAGCACCCCATTGTTTAGGTATGTATGAGCCTTGGGGCTGTGATCTGCCTCTTTGTGGCCTGTCTGACACTGGAAAGGACCAATTCTTTGTAAGCCAGTTTCTACTAAATCTGGGAGGCTGTACCTGCAAAAAATCCTTGACTGTTTGCATAGATTTAGCTTTGTCCTTCCATTTTCTTCAACACCTCTTCTGCTTTAACACCAAACAAAGTATCATGCTGTAATGGAGCATCTAATAGTTTTGCTTTAACATGATCAGGCAGATTCTGTTCTTTTAACCAAGCATGCCTCCTAATGACATAACCTGCAACAGCGGCCCTTGCAGGAGGACTCTAGAGAATCAAAACCACATTGCAAAGTATGCTTTCCCACTTGTTCAGCTGCATGCAATAAATCCTGCATTTCTTTGTTTTCTGCACATTCTGAATTTGTCAACATTTTCTGTTTAAGCAGTGACATAAGATATTGCTGATATTTAAGCATAGGAAACTGGCAATTTAAAGCTCTTACAGCCAAGGTAGCAGAAGTATAAATCTTTTTCCCCCATCTGTCCAGGGCCCTTGACTCCCTATCAGAGGGGGATATGATTTTTTGCAGTGGAAGCCTTGACCCTTTTGGGACCCTGAGAGATGGTTTCTGGGTCAGCAGCAGGGTTTTTATAAAGAAATTCATGTGAATCAGGAACCCTGTAGTATCTGTCTGGCTTAACCGGAGCTGGTGGTAAAGAGTCAGGAGACAGGCTGGACTCTGCAAATACATCATCTACAAGGTCTAAAATAGGAGGGATAGCAAGGGGCCTATGCTGAGATAAAAGGAAGTCTCTGAGCCTTTTCTTGGATTCTGAGTAATCTTGGCTCTCCCAGTGGAAATGCTCCCTCATAGTATGCAAGGTCTCCCCAAAAGAAAAATCCTCAGGAGGAGAGGCTGAAGGGATAGATTCTTCAGCATCAGAATCCTCATAGGGAGGAATAGAATATTCCTGTTCAGAGGAGGAATCAGAGGTAATGGAAACCTGGTCTGAAGATTCGTATTCTATCTCTTGCCTAGGCCTCTTATCAGGAGGGGGATGGGAACCCCTGATCAAAGTAATTAGGTCTTTGGCCATTTTAAGCATCTGTTTTTTAGGCATAGTGGCCTGTTCAGGAGAATGCTGTACTTGTTTCTTTGTCCCTTAGGGGGCTGGGTTTAAACTTTGGGCCCCCCTTTG
>NC_056747.1:306236893-306268663 GCF_019279795.1 Protopterus annectens | reverse complement strand
TCCTGGACCCAAAACCATTTTTCAGGGGCCCAAGGGCATTAAGGCTTCTACTGCTAAAAATCCTACCCCTTCTTATAGACACTCCAGGGCGCTGGATAGATGGGGTAAAAAAGTTTATACTTCTGCAACCTTAGCAATCAGGGCTTTAAACTGTCAATTTCATATGCTAAAATATCAACAGCATATCATGGGACTGCTTAAACAGAAAATGGTGATGATTTCTGAGTGTGTGGAGAAAAAAGATTTGCAGGATTTATTGCATTCAGCTGAACAAGTTGGCAAACATACTTTGCAATGTGGGTTTTATTCTTTAGAGGCCTCTTGTAGGGCTGCTATTACTGGGTCTGTGCTTAGAAGGCATGCTTGGCTTAAGGATCATTCTCTGCCTGATCATGTTAAAGCAAAACTTTTGGATGCTCCTTTACAGCAGGACCGCCTATTTGGCAATAAGGCTGAAGTTCTAAAAAAAGATGGACGATAAAGCTAAATCTATGAGAATTGTGAAAGATTTCTTACAAGTGCAACCTCCTAGATATAGTAGGCATTGGCCTACTAAGAACTGGTCCTTTCCAGCTCCTTCCAGAGCCACTACGGCCAAACCCAGACATTCCAAAAGCACCAGGTTTCAGTCCCAAGGGACTTTCAGAACTAAGCAATTGGGTGCTTCCATTTCCAAATCTGGAAACAACAAGGCACCACCCTATGATAAACAGTCTCAATGACTTCCCTTTGAAATTACCAAGCACTTACCTCTTAGCCGCCCCTTTGGGGGGGAAACTGGCAACTTATAACCCAGGAGAAATGGGTTTTAAATATAGTGTCCCAGGGATACAAATTTCATTTCCACACGATGCCATCTCCAAACAGGTGGCCAGATCTGCCCCCAACTCAGTGGGCAAAAGCTCAGAAACAAGTACTGCCTACTAAACATGGGGGCTATTCAGCTAGTACCAGAAGAGGCAAAGGGGCAAGGTTTCTATTCCAGACTTTTCCTGGTACCCAGAAAAGACAAATCATGGCGTCCAATTCTGGACCTGTCTGCTCTAAACATCTTCTGGACATTCCAAAATTCAAGATGCTGACTCTTCAGGGGGTTGGGAGGGTGGCCTAATGGTTAAGGTGTTTGCCTTACAAACTCAAGGTGCAGGGTTTGAGTCTCACAAGGGATAATTGGCTAGACTTAAAATGGCTCGCAAGGGCAGTTAGCTTAGTACTAATCTATGAACCAGTTACTTCCTATGCTAGGCAATGATGCCTGGTTGGCAACTCTCGACTTAAGAGGCTTACCTGCATAACCCAATCAGGAAATCTTGCAGAAGATTCCTACACTTAAAAGCAGGCTGCATGCATTATCATATCTCTGCACTGCCCTTTGGCTTGTCTACTGCGCCCAGGGTATTCACAAAGTGCCTGGCTCCAGTAATTGCATTTTGCAGGCAAAGAAATATTCAAGTATATCCATACCTGGACAATTGTCTACATCAGACAGAAAACCAGACCATTCTTCTAAAACCTCTGGCGTTTGTAAAAAGAGTTCTAACCTGTCTAGGGTACACCATAAACGAAAAGAAATCTCAACTGCTACCCTCTCAAAAGATTACATTCCTGGGTGCAAGCTTGAAAATAAATGCCCAGATGGCTTTCCTTACTCCAGAAAAGCAAATTAATTTGGTGACTTACTTCAAACAGGTGGCCACAAAAACCCGGCTATCTGCAAGACAAATTCTGCAAGCCTTTTGGGTTCATGGCATTCTGCATTCTTCTAATTACATATGCAAGGCTGCATATGAGGAAACTTCAGTAGTACTTAAAAAGTTTGTGGAGTCAGCATCTTCACAGCCTGGAAACAATGATTCCCATCATACCTTGCCTGCAACTAGAGTTCCTATGGGGAGCAGAGGCCTGCCAACAAAACAAGGGACTGCCATTCACTCCACCCCCTGCCGCCCAAACCCTAACTACCGATGCATCAGATTATGCTTGGGGGGGCTCATCTGGCAGGGAAGTGCATTCAGGGCAAATGGAGCCCAAATCAAATGCACCTTCATATCAAGCAAAAAGAAATGCTAGCTGTACAGAATGCACTGACAGCCTTCAAGGAATACCTTCATCCAGGACAATTACTGATAAAGATTGACAACACCACGGTTATGTGGTACATAAACAAGCAGGGGGGGTACACATTCCTACCCCCCTCTGCAGACTAGCCATGGCATTGTGGAACACTGCCTTGAGCCACCAAGTACAACTACAAGCTCAATTCCTGCCAGGAAAGCAGAATGTTCTGGCAGACGGACCCTCATGAATGGAAACTGGAACCATGGATTTTCAACATGTTGACATACAAATGGGGGAGCACAGGCATAGATCTTTTTGCCTCACCCCAGAACTTCCAGTTGGACAAATTTTGCACAAGAACTCATCTCAAAAAAGCCTGGAAAGTGGATGCTCTGTCCTTCAGCTGGAAAAGCCTATCAGTCTATGCTTTCCCCCCTCTGCCTTTGCTCTCCAAAGTTCTACTAAAAGTCAAACAGGACAAACCAAAAATGATTTTGATTGCTCCAGACTGGCCTCGCCAACACTGGTACCCACTCCTGCGCAGTATGTCATACATTTCTCCATGGCACCTGCCTCAGACACCTTCCTTACTGTCTCAGCAGGAGAAACAAATTCTGCACCCTCAGCTCCAAACATTGAGTCTTGCAGTTTGGCTAATCACTGAAATTTCCCCTTAGCATCTCTCAGCAAACTTGTGATGGATGTTATTTTGGGGGCGAGAAGACCTAGTACTAGAAAATCTTTTGCTGACAAATGGAAAAGATTCTGTGCCTGGAATCAATCTCAAGGGATGAGCACAGCAGTGCCCAATTTACCTCAGATTTTGCAATACTTAACTGAGATGCTTCACAAGGGCCTGTCTTTTTCTTCCATAAAAATCCATGCCTCAGCCATTTCAGCTCATTACAACACAGACCCCTCCCTCTTCTCTCATCCTCTTCTAAAGCAGTATCTCAGGGGGCCAAACACTTGAGACCACCCAGGAGAGCTCCAACCCCTGCCTGCTGGGACCTTAACTTTGTACTGGAGAAACTTACTCTACCTCCTTTCGAGCCAGCTGCAACTGCAGACTTAAAATTTCTTTCCTGGAAAACAGCCTTCCTTTTAGCAATCACTTCAGCTAGAAGGATATCTGAATTACAGGCCCTTATGGCAGTGGAGTCTTTCTTCATCTTTCATGCGGACAGGGTGTCACTCAGGACCAATCCATCTTTCATACCCAAAGTGGTAACCAGTGTGGCTCTTAATCAGTCCATTCATTTGCCAACTTTCTTTCCCAATCCACAGAACAAGGGAGAGCGGATTTTGCATTCATTGGATGTTCACAGACAACTTAGATTCTACTTGGACAGGACTAAATCTCGAAGAAAATCTGAAATGCTGGTTGCATTTGCTGCAGGGGCAGAGGGGAAGGCTATTTCAAAGCAAACTATTTCCAAGTGGATAAGCCACTGTATTAATTTCTGTTATAAGCACCATGGAAAACCTATTTCCCAGGGGATCAGATCTCATTCCACCAGGGCTGCATCTACTTCAGCAGCCTTTCCCAGAGGTGTTCCTACCAGGGATATTCTAGAAGCTGCTACCTGGAGTTCAGTTCATACTTTCACTAAGCATTATCACTTACCAATTTTCTCTAAATCCAGAGCTGGCTTTGCCACTGCTGTTTTGCAGGGCCTTATAGCTGGTCCTAATCCTAATGCTGTATAAATCCATCCTCCCAACCTTAGCTTTGGGAATCTACCCAAATGTAATGACTGCAACAGTGAAACACGATGAACATAGTACAGTTGTGTACACTTACGATAAATGTAGATGTTAGTGTATTCACTGTTGCAGTCCTGGTTACCCTCCCTCCAGCTCCCTGTTTTTCTTTTACTATACCTCTTCTTTCTTTTACTATGCTTAAAAGCCTTTTATATATATATATATATATATATATATATATATATATATATATATATCTATATTGCTCCCCATTTGGGGGGCACCTGACATCTGGGGCAAGAAAAACTGATGTAATAGCATTGGCTGCATGTTTTATACCCCTGACGTCATGGAAGAAGGGACAGCAACCGACGTAGGACCCAAGACTTTGTTAATCAGACCAACTGAGGGCAACTTGCCAGCAGATTATCCAAATGTAATGACTGCAACAGTGAATACACTCTTAACATCTACATTTATGGTAAGTGTACACAACTGTACTTTCCTCAAGGTACCCACATTCAAGATGCTTTCTCTACAAACATTACTGCCTCTTATCCTACCTCAGGCTTACATGGTCATAGTGGATCTGGAAGATGCTTATCTGCATATTCCCATTCACCCTTCATGCAGAAAATTTCCTACGTTTTTTGAGAGGCTCCTCTCATTTTCAGTTTTCTGCCTTGCCTTTCGGTCTCTCTATGGCGCCCAGGGTCTTTACAAAATGTTTAGCCCCACTGATAGCTCACTGCAGGCTGTTGGGAATTCAGATTTATCCATATCTAGCCGATCTTCTCATTCTTCACAGGGACCCTCACTCCTTAACACTAAATCTGCATCTGGTCTCCAGCATCCTGGAAACTTGTGGATTCACTCTAAATTTGCAAAAATCTCAGCTCACCCCCACCCAGGACACAACCTTTCTGGGTTGCAGGATACAGACAGATGTTCTTCATGCTTCACTGTTGCAGTCATTACATTTGGGTTATTTGCCTGCAGGTAGCCCTCAGCTGGCCTGATTAACAAAGTCTTGGGTCCTGCGTCAGATACTGTCTCTTCTTCCATGACGTCAGGTAGTCAGGGGTATAAAGAATACAACTGACGCCATTGCATCAGTGTTTCTTGCCACGCGGTGCCCGAAGCAAAAGCAGTTCGTAAGTGCTGGTCGGCTGACTCCTGAAATTTTTGTTTTAGAGTTTCAGAACCAAAGTCTTCAAAAAAGCTAAGTACCCCGTTGGGGATCCTTTTTCTTGCTCTAAACCCATATCAGTAAAAGTTAACAATTGTATTACCTGTGGAAAGCAAATACCTCATAAAGATTTTTATTCGTACTGCATTCCTTGCCTAGGCTCAGACCACGACGTCCCTCGCTGTCGGTTTTGTGCCTTATTCAATCCTCAAACTATTCGTCTATTCATTTTTGCATCAAACTATTTCGGTACTCTGTTTAGTTATCTAGAAATGGCTTTGGTAAGCCATCTGACTACCGACATTCTGAAAAAACATAAAGATAAAGACAGACCGCATAGGTCCAAAGCTGCCGATGACGCTTCCGTTAAGCTAGTTGCCAGTTCGCCGGTACTCAGTGAAGTGCTTTCGCAGTCCCTGATACCCGCTACTTCAGATTCACAGGCCTGTACCGAGACCCATTCTGAGTCCGATATGCCACGAGATGCTTCTTCGACTATGGAACCTGCGGATGTCTCTACCTTGGATGGGTCTGGAGCCACTGTGTAGGCACCAGCTTCTGAGGGTGTATTCAGGCCTACTGACCTGCATTTCAAATCGATGCCATCTTCAAGGCCTAAAACTCGACCCATGCCTAGAGAACTGGCGTCCAAACCGCATGGTCAGGCCCATATGCCTAAAACACAAATAAGAATGGCTGAAGACCTTATTACTTTAATCAGGGGAAGCCAGCCTTCACCTTCCGAGACCTGGAACTGATTTTCCTTCTGATTCTTCTGATCAGGATTCTGAAATTTCTGTTTCTTGCGATTACCAGGATTTGCCCTTATCTACCTATGAGGATTCTGATGCAGAAGACTCCATACCCTCTGCTTCCCCTCCAGAAGATTTTTCTTTTGGTGAAACCTTGCACACGCTTAGGGAGCATTTCCACTGGGAAAGCCAGGATTACTCTGACTCCAAAAAGAGGCTCAGAGAATTCTTACTCCTACCTCAACACAGGCCTTTAGCTATCCCTCCTGTCCTGGACATTGTAGATTATGCCTTTCTGGAATTTAGCCTGGCCCCAGACACTTTACCTCCTACTCCCAGGAAACTTGACAGGTATTAGAGTACCTGACTCAAGTTCCTTTTCAAGAATCCTACTGCGGACCCAGAGACCATGTCACAGGGACCTAAAGGCATTAAGGCTACTACTGCCAAAAACCCTACCCCCTCTGATAGAGATTCCAGGGCCTTGGACAGATGAGGTTAGAAGATATACACTTCTGCTACTTTGGCCATTAGGGCCTTAAACTGCCAGTTTCATATGTTAAAAGTATCAGTAGCATATTATTGGACTAATTAAACATAAAATGCTGTTTATTCCTGGCTGTGCTGAAAATAAATACTTACAGGATTTAATGCATTCTCCTGAACAAGTCGGTAAACATACTTTGCATTGTGGTTTTGACTCTTTGGAAGCATCGTGCAGAGCTGCTGTTACTGGGTCTGTTCTTAGAAGGCATGCTTGGCTTAAGAAGAAAAATTTGCCAGATCATGTTAAAGCTATAAATTACTGGACGCTCCCTTAAATCAAGACCGCCTGTTCTGCAACAAAGCAGTAGTAGTACTTAAAAAGATGGAGGAAAAAGCTAAAGCTAAATCTATGCCAACTGTTAAAGATTTCCTGCAAGTACAGCCTCCCAGATTTAGTAGGTATTGGCCTGTTTAGAATTGGTCCTTTCCTGTCTCTTCCAGGACTTCTCAGTCCAAACCCAGGAACAGCAGACCACCTAGGCTGCAGTCTCAAGGTACTCACAGGCCTATGCAGTGGGGGGCTCCCACTTCCAAAGCTGGAAGTATTAAGACATCCCCCTATGGAAAACTGTCACAATGACTTTACCTTAAACCTTCCAAGCACTGCTCAACTGCCTGCTCCCTTAGGGGTGAAGATCGCCCTGCATACAAAAAACTGGGAACTCATTACCCAGGACAAATGGGTTTTAAAAATAGTTTCCCAAGGATATAGATTCCACTTCCACACCTTACCAACCCCAAACGGTTGGCCAGACCTACCCCCAAATCAGTGGGTAGAGGCTCAACAGCAGGTTCTCTCTCTTCTAAGTTTCAGCGCTATTCAACCTGTCCCAGCAGAAGAAAGGGGACAAGGTTTTTACTCAAGACTTTTCCTGGTACCCAGAAAAGACATCTCCTGGCGTCCTATCCTAGACCTCTCTGCTCTGAACACCTTTTTGGTAATCCCAAAATTCAAAATGCTAACTCTTCTTCAGCTGCTTCCTATGCTAGGCAAAGATGCCTGGTTGGCAACCTTGGATTTAAAGGAAGCTTACCTGCACATTCCAATAAGGGAATCTTGCAGGAAATACCTACGCTTCAGAGCAGGCTACAGGCACTATCCGTTCTCTGCAGTTCCCTTTGACTTATCTACTGCGCCCAGGGTATTCACAAAGTGCCTAGCTCCAGTCATTGCATTTTGCATGCAAAGAAATATTCTAATATACCCATACCTGGACGATTGTCTAATTCAGGCAGAAAGCCAGGACTTGCTACTAAATCATCTGGCATTTGTAAAGAAGCTGCTAACCTCACTGGGGTACACCATAAACAAAAAGAAATCTCATCTAGTATCCTGCCAACAAATTGTATTCCTAGGAGCAAGCTTGAATACAACTTTCAGATGGCCTACCTCACGCCAGCGAAACAAGTTTGACAGCCTACTTCAAACTACTGGCCACAATGGCCCAGCTATCTGCAAGGAAAATACTGCAAGCCCTGGGGTACATGGCCTCTTGCATCCTACTAATTCCATATGCAAGACTGCATATGAGGAAACTACAATGGTATCAACATTCTCAGGACCTGGAATCAATGTCCATCATTCCTTGTATAAAGACAGAGTTCCTTTGGTGGGCAGAGACCTGCTACCACAACAAGGGACTGCCATTCACTCTACCCCCTGCCGCCCAAACCCTAACAGACGCATCAGACTGTGCATGGGGGCTCATTTGGCAGGGCAGTGCATTCAGAGCAAATGGAACCAGAGTCAAATGCACCTGCATATTAGTCAAAAAGAAAATTTAGCTGTACAGAAGTCTCTGACCGCCTTCAAGGACCATATTTTTCCAGGACAATTATTGGTAAAGACAGAGACAACACCACTATTATGTGGTACATAAACAAACATGGGGGAACCCACTTGTACCCTCTTTGCAGACTAGCCATGGCTCTGTGGAACACAGTCTTGAGCTACCAAGTGCACCTACAAGCTCAATACCTGCCAGGCAAGCTAAATTCACTGGCAGACCTAAGCAGAGATCTCATGGATCGACACGAGTGGTAACTGGAACCAAAGATATTCAACATTTTGAGAAACAAATGGGGGAGCCCAGAGACAGACCTGTTTGCCTCCCCTCAGAACTACCAACTGGACAAAATTCTGCACAAGGACTCCCCACAGACCAGCTTGTCCTTCACCTGGGAAAACCTCTGTGTATGCCTTTCCCCCTCTGCCTCTCCTCTTGAAAGTTCTGCTAAAGATCAAACAGGACAAGCCAAGGACAATTCTCATTGCACCAGACTGGCCATGCCAACACTGGTACCCTCTCTTGCGCAGTGTGTCACTGCTGGAACCATGACACGTGCCTCAGACCCCCTTTCCTGCTGTCCCAGCAGGAGCACCAGATTCTGCACCCTCAGCTTCACACCCTAAACCTTGCAGCTTGGCTAATTACCTGATCTCTCCAATACCCTCCCTCAGTAAGCAAGTGCTGGATGTCATTCTGGAAGCAAGGAGGCCTAGTACTAGAAAATCCTATGCTGAAAAGTGGAAAAGATACTGTTCCTGGAGCCAGACTCAGGATGGGCACAACAGTGCCCAGCTTACCGCATATTCTTCAATACTTAGAGATGCTCCACAAGGGCCTTTTCCTTCTCATCTATTAAAATTCATGCCTCAGCAATTTCAGCCCATTGCAATACTGAGCCACCCCTCTTCTCTCACCCCCTGCTGAAGCAATTCCTCAGAGGGGCCAAAAATTTAAGACCACCCAGGAGAGCCCCTACTCCAGCCTGGGACCTTAACTTTGTATTGAAAAAGCTCACTCTACCTCCTTTGAGCCAGCAGCAACTGCATAGTTGAAATTCCTTTCTTGGAAAACAGCCTTCCTTCTAGCCATCACTTCAGCAAGAAGTGTCTGAATTACAGGCCCTCATGGCAGTGGAGCCCTTCATCATTTTCATGCAGACAGGGTGTCCCTCAGGACCAATCCTTCCTTTATGCCCAAGGTGGTATCCAGTGTGGCCCTTAATCAGTCTATTCATTTGCCAATCTTCTTTTCTAATCCACAGAACAAAGGAGAACAAAATACTGCACTTTTTGGACGTGCACAGACAACTAAGATGTTATTTGGACAGGACTAAGCCTATCAGGAAAACTGAACAGCTGCTAGTTGCTGCAGAGGGGAAGGCCATTTCAAAGCATCCCATTTCTAAGTGGATAGTCCATTGCATCCATTTCTGCTATTAGCACCATGGAAAAACCTACCCCACAGGGGATAAGATCACATTCCACCAGGGCTGCATCTACTTCAACAGCCTTTCTCAGAGGTGTTCCTACCAGGGACATCTTAGAAGCTGCTACCTTGAGCTCTGTACATACCTTCACCAAGCATTACCACTTGCCTATTTTTTCTAAATCCAGAGTTGGATTTGCCACTGCAGTCTTGCAGGGCTTATTAGCTGGTCCTAATGCTCTCTAACTGCCTCCTCCATTCTTTAGCTTTGGGAAGCTACCCAAATGTAATGACTGCAACAGTGAAACACGAAGAACTTAGTACAGTTGTGTACACTTGCCATAAATGTTGATGTTCAAGTGTATTCACTGTTTCAGTCCTGGTTACCCTCCCACCAGCCCTCTCACATCTATTGGCTATACCTTTCTTCTTCTTTACTGCATTTAAGCTTTCTGGTGTATTTACTTTTTGTTGGAGGTGTAACCTTGTATATAATTGCTTCCCATTATGGGGGCACCTGACATCTGGGTCAAGAAAAACTGATGTAATGGCGGCTGCATGCTTTATACCCTTGACTACCTGACATCATGGAAGAAGGGACTTTGATAATCAGGCCATCTGCGATCTACCTGCTGGCAGATAACCCAAATGTAATGACTGCAACAGTGAATACACTTGAACATCTACATTTGTGGTAAGTGTACACAACTGTACTTTCTAATGACTGCCTTCATTCCCCAACAAAAAATAGACAGCTTGCTTCAGTACTTCCTATCCCTGCTTCCTCTCTTATCCTTGACAGCCAGACTGTTCCTAAAGCTCCTAGGACATATGGATTCCCTGATCCCTATGCTTCCACTGGCCAAACTTCACATGAGGAAGCTTCAGTGATGTATGAAAAATCTGTGGTGCCAACACCTTCAGTCCCTAGAGGTAACAATTCCTCTTCTGCCATGTCTGAAAAAGGAACCCGGCTGGTGGATCTCACAAATTCACCTCACTCCGGGATTCCCCTTCCAAATTCCAACTCCAGTACAGCATCTCTACACATCTCTACACAGACGCCTCAGACCTGGGGTGGGAAGCTGTGCTGCATCTCCCCTCCAGCCAGCACAAGGCACAGGACACATGGTCCTTGAACAGACTACAGGATCACATCAACATAAAAGAAATGAGAGCCTTACTCCTGGCTCTTCACACCTTTCAGCAGCTTCTGCTACCAGGCAACACTGAGAGTCATCACAGACAACATGACTGTGCTATGGTATGTCAACAAGGGGGGGGGGACAAAATCCTACCCTCTATGCTCTCTAACAGTTCAGATTTAGAATCTCGCCAGTTCTGTGATGTTCATCGTGTTACACTGCTGCAGTCATCACACTTGGGTTATCTGTCGTCAGGCGGTCCCGCAGTCTGCCCGACTTCCAAAGTCCTGGTCCGGCATCGGTTGCAGTCGCTTCTTCCCTGACATCAGTGCGACAGGGGTATAAAAGAGGCAGCAGATGCCATTTTCTTCAGTCTTTCTTGCCGCGTGGTGCCCGAAGCAGAAGCAGTTCGCAAGTGCCGGTCGGCCAACTCCTGAGATTTTCCAATCGAATTTCAGACCGAAGTCTTCTTTAAAGCTAAGTACCCCATTGGGGAAACTTTTCTTGCCTCAGACTGATGTCAGGCAAAGTTAATAATTGCATTTCTTGTGGGAAGCAAATACCTCATAAGGATTTTCATTCTTATTGTATTCCTTGCCTAGGCCCAGACCACGACATCACTGGTTGTCGGTTTTGTGCTAGGTTTAACAAATGTACTATTAAGAGTCGGGCAGAATTCGCCCGACATTATTTTGGTAGAAAGTTTAATTACAGCATGCCGTCGGAGCAACCGACGACCGGAATGCACAAAAAACGCAAAGTTAAAGACAGGCAGCCGAGGTCCAGACCAGATGCCGAGGCCTTTGCTAGACCAGTCACCGGTTCTCCGTTTTCAGTGAGGTGCCTACGCAGCCCCTGACGACCTCAGATTTGGAACTACAGACTGCCTCCCAGACCGATATTGCTGGGCCTCAGGACCCTGTACCTTTAGGCCCAGCGGACCCCAGTCCCGAAGGGGAATCCGAGGTTGTAGACAGGCCTTTGGTTACTGAAGGTGTCTTTAGACCGACTACACTTACCATTAAGTCCTATGCTAAGTTAAAGACCCCTTTAAAGGTAAGGAAGCCTGTACAGCAGACTCCTGTACAGGGACCTATGCCTAAGAAACAAATGCTTAAGATGGCTGAAGATTTAATTACCCTTATCAGGGGCTCCCATCCCCCTCCAGACAAAAGGCCTAGACAGGAGGAAGACTACCCTTCCTCAGACCAAGTGTCCATCTCCTCAGCTTCCTCTGAGGAACAGGATTACTCTTTTCCTCCTTACGAAGATTCTGATGCTGAAGAGTCTATACCCTCAGCATCACCACCAGAAGACTACTCTTTTGGGTAAACTTACACACCATGAGGGAACATTTCCACTGGGAAGGTCAAGATTACTCAGATTCAAAGAAAAGACTCCGTGAGTTCCTTCTTCTACCTCAGCACAGACCTCTTGCTATCCCTCCTGTTTTAGACATTTTGGATGATGTTTATAAATAAAATAAATAAAATAATAAATAATGCTAAAAATAAAAAATAAATAAATGTTTATTCAGAATCTAACCTTAACCCAGACTCTTTGCCTCCTGCTCCAGCTAATCCAGACAGGTATTACAGGATTCCTGACTCGCATAAATTTTTATATAAAAGCCCTGTTGCAGACCCAGAAACCATTTCCCAGGGCCCCAAAGGGGTTAAGGCCTCTATTGCTAAAAATCCTGTTCCTTCGGAAAGGGATTCAAGAGCACTAAACAGATGGGGGAAAAAAGTGTATACTTCTGCCACTTTAGCTATGAGAGCTTTGAATTGTCAGTGTCATATGCTGAAGTACCAGCAATATTTGATGCCTCAATTAAAACAGAAAATGCTCATTCATTCAGAACAACCTGATTATAAGGAAATGCAGGATTTGTTGCATGCAGCAGAACAAGTGGGAAAGCATACTTTGCAATGTGGTTTTGATTCATTGGAAGCTTCTTGTAGAGCAGCTGTCACAGGGTCGGTTATACGTAGACATGCTTGGTTAAAAGAGCAAACTTTACCAGAGCATGTTAAAGCTAAATTATTGGATGCTCTTTTACAGAACGATGTTTTATTTGGAGTTAAAGCAGAGGAAGTTCTAAAGAAAATGGAGGAAAAGGCTAAATCTATGCAGACAGTCAAAGATTTCTTGCAAGTACAACCCCCTCGTTTCAGCAGAAATTGGCCAACTAAAAACTGATAATTTCCTGCTTCAGACAGACCACAGAGAGGTAAATACAGACGCCCTAGGGGCAGAGGTCAGCCACAGGGCTCCTACAGGCCTAGACAATAGCCGGCTGCAACTCAGAGGGGGAGAAGATAGACCTCAACCTTTCAGAAAACAATCTCAATGACTTTCCACTCTGTCTGCCAAGCAAAGCTGCTCTGGCAGCACCGTTGGGCGGAAAACTAGCACTATTCTCAAGAAACTGGCACATCATTACAAAAGACAAATGGGTTCTAAATATTGTATCTCAAGGCTACAGATTCCACTTTCACACTTTACCAAGGATGAGAGGAATGTCAAATCTGCCACCAAGTCAATGGGCAGCGGCACAAAGACAAATAGCAGCTCTCATGGACATGAGAGCCATTCAAGAGGTTCCTACACAGGAGCAAGGACAAGGATTTTACTCAAGACTATTTCTGGTTCCACAAAAGGACCAAGCCTGGAGACCCATTTTAAACCTCTCAATTCTAAACACATATCTGGAGGTACCCAAATTCAAGATGCTCACTCTTCAGCAGCTTCTTCCCATGCTGGGCAAGAAAGCTCGGCTAGTAACGCTGGACCTTAAGGAGGCATACCTGCATGTCCCAATCAAAGAAAGTTGCAGAAGATGCCTCCGATTTCTTGCAGGCACAGTGCATTATCAATTCTCTGCACTGCCCTTTGGCTTATCTACTGCACCCAGAGTACTTACGAAATGCCTGACAACAGTAATTGCATACTGCAGACAAAGAGGAATTCAAATATATCCATATCTGGACGACTGCCTTATTCAAGCAGTAAGCAAGGACATTTTTATAACATCTGGCTTTTGTAAGAAAAATACTAAGTTGCCTGGGGTACACAGTAAACGAAAAGAAATCAAAACTAGTGTCCTCACAAGAGAAAATATTCCTGGGTGCCAGCTTAAATACAACAGCCCAGATGGCTTATCTCACGCCGGACCAGAAAAAACAACTGACTCAATATTTCAATGTGATGGCAACATTTACCCAGCTCCCTGCAAGTAAAATCCTGCAGACCCTGGGGTTCATGGCATCCTGCATACTACTAATTCCATATGCCAAACTGCATATGAGGAAATTACAATGGTACCTGAAAAGCGTATGGACGCAACACAGCCACAGCTTGGAAACAACAATACCACTCATACCCTGCCTTCAAAAGAAGTTTCTGTGGTGGGCTCAAGCATGTCACCTCAACAAGGGTCAGCCTTTTGTCTTACCCACAGCAAAGCAGACAATAACAACAGACTCATCGGAATACGTCTGGGGAGCACACATGGCAGGACAGTTCATACAGGGCAAATGGTCTGCAGATTAAATGCATCTGCACATCAATCAAAAGGAGATGCTAGCTGTGCAAAATGCCCTTCCAGCTTTCAAGGACCTCTTACATCCAGGACAATTGCTAATAAAGACGGACAACACCACAGTAATGTGGTACATAAACAAGGGGGAACACATTCCTACCCAATGCAGACAAGCAATGTCCTTATGGAACACGGCACTGACTTATGTCCAGCTACAAGCACAATTCCTGCCAGGAAAGGAAAACACATTGGCAGACGAGCTAAGCAAGAAGTATCATGGATCCTCACAAATGGAGACTAGATCCACAAGTATTCAAAATGATAACTCAAAAATTGGGCAGGCCAGACATAGATCTATTTGCCTCCCCCCAAAACTACCAACTACAAAGATTTTGCACAAGGATATACCACTCACTAGCTTGGAAAGTGGATGCCCTATCATTCAGTTGGAAAACCATTAACAGTCTATGCCTTCCCTCCACTACCTCTCCTGGCAAAAGTGTTAGTGAAAGCGAGATCAGAGAGGCCACAAATGATCCTAATTGCTCCAGACTGGCCACGCCAACACTGGTACCCAATATTAAGGAACATGGCACAAGGCCCTCCATGGATTTTACCTCAATTTCCACATCTGCTGACTCAACAAAGCACTCAGATCCTTCACGGCCAGCTCAGGACTTTAAATTTGGCTGCATGGAAAATTACTTAAGTAATCAATCACAACTACTCTCTAAGGATGTCATGGATGTCATTTTAGAGGCCAGAAGGCCCAGCACCAGGAAAACCTACTCAGACAAATGGAAAAGATTCTGCGCTTGGAACCAGGCTAAAGGCCAAAATCCTTTAATCCCAAATATTCCTCAGATACTGCAATATTTAACTGAGATGCTACACAAAGGCCTTTCAATTTTCTTCCATTAAGATCCATGCTTCTGCCATTTCAGCTCATTACAATACGGATCCTCCCATGTTTTCACATCCTTTACTAAGGCAGTACCTCAGAGGGGCTAAGAATATAAGACCGCCCAGAAGACCTCCAACTCCAACTTGGGACCTTAACTTTGTTTTGGAAAAACTAACACATCCTCCTTTCGAACCAGCTTTCTCAGCAGATCTACAATTTTTGTCCTGGAAAACAGCCTTGCTGCTGGCAATTACCTCAGCATGAAGGGTTTCAGAGCTACAGGCCCTAATGGCAGTGGAGCCCTTCATCATTTTTCATCAAGACAGAGTTTCCTTAAGAACTAACCCTTCCTTTATGCCAAAAGTAGTATCCAGTGTGGCTCTGAATCGGACCATTCATTTACCCATTTTTTATCCAAACCCCCAGAATAAAGGAGAAAAGCTCCTTTACTCCTTGGACATTCATAGACAATTACGTTTCAATTTGGATAAGACAAAAACTTTCAGAAAATCTGACCAACTCTTTGTAGCCTATGCTGCAGGTTCACAAGGAAAGGCTATTTCAAAACAGACCATTTCTAAATGGATAGCACATTGTATCCGCTACTGCTACACTCACCATGGGAAACCTGTACCTATTAACATTAGGTCTCATTCCACCAGGGTTATAGCAACCTCAGCAGCCTTTTTCAGAGGGGTACCAACCAAGGACATTTTGGAGGCTGCAACTTGGAGTTCAGTGCACACCTTTACCAAGTACTACCACTTACCATTATACTCAAAAACCAGAGCTGGCTTTGCCACTGCAGTTCTACAGGGCATGCTAGCTTCTCCTAACCCGGTCTAGTACTAGCCACCCCATCCACAGCTTTGGGATTCAACCCAAGTGTGATGACTGCAGCAGTATAACACGATGAACAGTTTTGTACCTACCATAAATTTAGATGTTAGAGTGTTGACACTGCTGCAGTCCAGGTTACCCTCCCTCCATCCCCTCTTCATACCAGGGGTTTATTTATGACTCCATTTGTATACTATCAAGTTGATGTATTTCTATATGGTGTATTTGCTTACAACTTATACTATTGTTTTCCTACCAATGTATGTTTACATAGGATTATGTATTGCCTTCCTATTTGGGGGCACCTGACCTCTGGGGCAAGAAAAGCTGAAGAAAATCGCGTCGGCTGCCTCTTTTATACCCCTGTCGCACTGACGTCAGGGAAGAAGAGACTGCAACCGATGCCGGATCAGGACTTTGGAAGTCGGGCCGACTGTGGGACCGCCTGACGGCAGATAACCCAAGTGTGATGACTGCAGCAGTGTCAACACTCGAACATCTACATTTATGGTAGGTACAAAACTGTACTTTACTTCACTATTGGCTGTTCTTATTCCAACCTCAAATGTATTGGCAGACACTCTTAAGCAGAACCATGGCACCTTCTCACGAATGGATGTTGCACATGGAGGTGTTTCTGGATATTGTACACAACTAGGGCACTCCAAAAGCAGGTCTGTCTGCCTCCTCCCATAGCAGACAGCTACCCCTGTTCTGCACAAGGCTACCACATCCACAAGCATGGGAAGTGGACGCCTTCCCTTCTTTTGGGGAAAGATGTACCTGTATGCCTTCCCTCCAATATCTCTAATTCAGAAAGTCTTGCTGAAGATTCAGAAAGACAGACTAGAAGTCCTACTGGTGACCCCTTTTTGGCCAAGACAGTATTGGTTCCCTCTTTTATTTCAGCTAGCCAGAGCAATCACCACAAATTATCTCAAAGGTTCGATCTACTTACACAAGACAGGGGATTTCAGATACACCCACAGCTTCACAACCTGAACTTGACCCTGTGGTTGATGAACTTTTGATCCCCTTTCACCACCAGTACTCTGAGGATGTACTCAAAAGTCCTGCAGGAGACTAGGAAACCTAGCACAAGAAAATATTACATTGCAAAGTGGAAACGTTTTTCCAGGTGGTGTTCAAAGAAAATATAGGACCCTTTGGCAGTCCCAGTACCTATGGTCCTTGCTTATTTGTGTGAGCTCCTGCACTCTGGATTATCATACTCTTCCATAAAGGTACATTTGTCTGCTATTTCTGCTTGTCTACCTATGCTTCCCCCTTTAGCATCCAAGCTAGAGGTTAAACTATTCCTTAGAGGGATTCTGCATCTCAGACTTCCTAGGAAACCAGTTGAACCACCTTGGAACCTTAATTTTGTTCTAGAAAACTTGACTGTGTCCCCCTTCGAGTCGGCCTTTTCAGCTTCTGTTAAGTTTTGCACTTGGAAAATGATTCTGCTAGTAGCTTTGACTTCTGCTTGGAGGGTCTCCAAAATCCAAGCCCTCATGGCCATTCTACCTTACCTCATTTTCCAACAAAGACAGAGTCTCTTTGAGGACTTATCCTTCATTCATACCTAAAGTAGTGAATGAGCTTCCTTGAACCAATCTATTAACCTGCCTGTTTTTTTTCCACAACCTCAGAATTCCTCAGAAAGGAAACTTCATTCCTTGGATGTGCACAGGCAGCTCAGCTTCTACATAGATAAAACCAAGTCCATCAGAGAGATCAGACCAGCTATTTGTCTCCTTTCAACCTAGAGCCCTAGGCAAAGCAGTCTCTAAACAGACCATTGTTTCATGGATCTCAAAGGCCATCTCCTTTTGCTATGACTTCCATGGCAAGCCTTTAGCCTCGAAAGAAGTCTCATTCTACTAGGGCTGCAGCTTCTTCAGCCTTTTTCAAAGGTCTGGACCATGCCACCATTCTAGAGGCAGCTACTTAGTCTTCACTTCACCAAGCATTACAAACTGGATTTAATATCTAGATCCAGAGCTGGCTTTGACAGGTCTATTCTGCAGGATCTCCTGGATTATTCTCCTGCAGCAACCACCAAAAGGAAAACCAAATCACTTTGGTATTCTCCGTACTGTAATGAATACTACAACATGAGAATAGAAGGACATAGAATAGTTGTGCAAAGTCTTACCATAACCTTAGATGTCCTTCACTTCCATGTTGCAGTATTCAGAACCCGCTCTCCTCCCCTCTAGCCTTTATTTTTGGGGTTTTATGGTTGTATAGTTTGGTAGAGGTGTTTTCTTGGCGGTGGTTATAGTTGGTTATATTACTATATGTAGAATGTTCTCATAGTCCCAGGTAGAGCCTTTTTTGTTTGCCCTATAGGCTCCTTCCTATAGTCTTGTTTAGCTGGAATACTTTCTCTTCATTCAGCCTGATCTTCTGTGGCAGTCACTTCTGACTTGGGTGCATGCAGACGTCACATTTATAGCTGGCATCTGTTTTTGGCACTAGCATGCGATGTCGCACGTACCCCTAACTGAAGACTGGTATACTGGGCAGATGTATGGTGCTGCAGGCAGCCATATCCCCATTGTAATGAATACTGGAACATGGAAGAGAAGGACATCTAAGGTTATGGTAAGATTTTACGCAACTATTCTATATCTACACTGTGAGTTTCAGCACACTATAGCATGAAATATGAAAACTGTCATGCGTTATTGATGCTGCATTGCCCATATACACAATTCATTTCTTGTATCAAACCCTTAGATCATGTCATAATATGCTTGTTGGGTATCTGGCCATGTACATTGCTCACCATTATGTCATCTCTGGGCTGCAGTGACGTATGCTAAGTTTCATAAGCTACTGTGTAAACAATATGATCCATTTCTGTTATAAAGCCAGCTAACTACCCTCTTGATCTGTGGTCCCACTCCCTTTTAGATGAATGAGCCTGTAATTTTTCACCTCACAGGTAGCTCAAATCTCCTCCTTGATGTCATCCAACACTGAATAAAGAAGCACATTCTCCTCTTTCTTTTCAGACTAATACTATAATCTTTTTTTTTTTTCAATGTGAGCAGCAACTTGTACATAAAGCTCCTGCAACTTGCACAGCATTACATTGACCTCTCCAGGCCGTTTTTTCCAAACTGGCCACTGAGTGCAGTCACTTTTGTCCTCCTTTGCTTCAGACCTTCTTAGTTCCCTAATACACAGGAAGCTCCGTGCTGAATAACAGATTTTTTTTTAGTCTCTATCTTTCAGCAGTGACATTATTTTGACAAAGAACAACATCTAGCCACTATGTTTTCCCTGAGTAGAGTTAACATTTTTTTTATTTATTTTACATTTGTTGACCAGGATAGTACGACTGGATTTTCAGCGGAGGCCCGGGTAGAAAAGATCCACACAAATTCTTTGATATATATACAATACGTTATAACAGACAGTTTGTAGAATACATGAGACACACTGTACAAGGACATTTTTGTGTGGTATTTACACTATGCATGGTAGAACAATTGATAGAAGATAGAATTAGGCAATTCTTCATTAAGACACTTGGCATGTTGTATCCAGTTGAGTTAGTCTTTGAGATACAGAGATGATACAAGTTAGGTTTAATGCAAGGGCATAGCCAGTGTGATTTAAAAATGTTTTCCTGAGATATTCTTTGAATAGTGTATGTGAAGGTTCAAGAGTGAGGTCAGCTTGTTGTTGACAGATTTTACCAGTCAAATTGGCAAATAAGGCTTCACCAGCTGAGTTGTTGGATTTGATTGTTAGGATAAATAGTCTTATTGGATGAGTGGAGTTTACTGTGATTACTATATGGGCTGACAATATTTTTGAGTGCTGGTATGTTATCAGGGTGGTGGAGAGCTTTGAGCTGTTGTGAGCTGGGTAAACTGTAGTAGGGAAGGAAGTTCAAGCCACCCTAGGAGATTTAGATTGTGATAATGGTGAGTCCTATAGGCTTGAACCATTGGCAAATCTAGCTTTATATGGTTGTAGCAGTGGGATAGTTTAATTTCAGTAATGCGCAGGCCTGTGAGTAGGGCGGAGGCATAAAGGAGAGTGGATAGAAGATGAAAGCGGGCAGTGGCAGTTCTGGCAAGAGGAGTGAGGAAGGGTTTAAGCTTGTAAAGCGATCCAAATTTTTTGTTATGGTTTTGATGGTTTGATTGACATGTGCATCATATGTAAGATTGTCTGTTGTGACTCCCAGGAGTTTGGTTTGGGCTTCAGGTGAGATTATGGTCCCATTGTTGGATATTATGGTAATGATTGGAGGGTTGGACCTACGAGTGGGCGTGAACAGGAGCAGCTTTGTTTTTTTTAGGGTTTAATAACAGACTGCGATTAGTGAGCCACTTTTCAACAGTATTGAATGTACTCTGGGTTAAAGACGGCAGATCAGTTTGTGAGGTGACTGAGCAGATCAACTTGGAGTCTTCTGCATACTGAATACATGTTGCCTTAGGAATAACAGTGTGGAGGTCATTAATAAACATGGAGAAAAGAAGGGGTCCTAGTATTGAGCCCTGTGAGACTCCTAAGGAGATGGGTAGACAGGATGATAGCTTTTCTTGCCATAGGACTGCCTGTTGGCATCCAGATAGAATTGAAACCATTGGAGAGAGTGGTAGTCTAGAGAGAAGCCTTTCAGGGTCTGAATGAGTAACTGATGGTTAACCATGTCAAAAGCATTAGATCTAGAAAGAGAGCAGAGGAGAGCAGATTGCTATTACAGTTGTGGTTAATGATATTGGAGAAGGAGAGAAGTGCTGAGGTGGTGCTGTGGAATGGTCTAAAGCCATGTTGAGAAACAGCCAGCAGCTTGCCTTGTATTACGTGGTTCGTAAGTTGTTTATGGATGCATTTTTCCATTATTTTAGCTAGTGGAGATAGAATGGCAATGGGTCTGAAGTTAGATATTTCTGTGGAGCTACCACCTTTATGTAGAGGTATAACATGGGATACTTTCTAAATTGAGGGGACAGAGGCTTCAGATAATCTATTTATCAGGATTGAAATTTGGTAGGCTAGGATGTCAGCAGCCTTTTGCAAGTGTTCTGCTGGGAGGAGGTCAGCAGCCAGAGTGGTAGGCTTTAATTTCTTGATGGATAAGAGTGGTAGGAACAGGTTGAAAGCTAAAGGAGAGAGTGGTGTTAGGTTTGTCATTATCTAGGTTAGAGGAGGTGGAAGTGAGTTGGCTGGCCAGGGTCTGGATAGTTTCTGTGAAGAAGCTATTTGAAGGTATTTGCAATGTTTTCTGGTGAATCATGGGTAGAGGCTAGAGGGGAGGGAGTAGGAGTTTGTCCTGGGTGAAGTAGCTTATTTATGCCATCCTGTGGCTAAGTTTTCTGTGCTGAAAATCTAAGAAGTCTTGGTCTACAGACATTGCTACTTCAAATCCCTTACTTCTTGAACCACCTGAACATAGACCATCAAATACTGTAATCCACCATAAGAGCTGTAAAGGAGAGTGACTGTGCATAATTTCATTGCAGATGCAAGTTTAATGTCTGGTGTGCTTTGTTGTCACTATTTTAGTTACACCTCTGTGGATGTTAGTTCTTCCACTGGCATCTTCTCAAAGAATTCTTCATCGGAGGAAAAGCTTTCCTTATGCTCTTAAAGTACACCAACTCACCTTCAGTTTGTTGCACAGTGACCTGTACTTTCAGCTTCTCAGGCAGTACCTACCTTATGGTTAGCGGGTGAGTAACAGCCACCTTGTGCTGTATGGATATATCTGCATAGGCTCCAACATGGTCTTCTGTTGAGTTCATATAGAATATGCCATTGCATAGTGCCACAGTTGCAATTAAAAGAAGCAAATGAACTGCTCTCATGAGATGTACTTTGTTTTTTTGTTCATCTCCAAAGGCTTGTGGAAAGGTGGTACTCTACACAGTGAAAGCCTAAAACTGAAAGCTATCTACAGTGGTTGTGATCCTTTTCAAACAACAATGGCTGCTGTTCTTGTGTATGTGAGGGAAAGTCACACTTGTCAGTGATTGAGTTAAGGCAGTTATGTGAAAGAGAAGAAATTGTTCTTAAAACAAGAAGAGGGTCATAAGACCGCATGATTACACAGATTACAAATTCAAAACGTGTCATTAAAAATATATTGGAGTTAATCAAAGTAGAAAGGTTGTATTCAAAGGACTTGTAATGGGGTGGTCAGGATGGACCTTTGCAATAGAACCTTGGCTGGAAAACACAATCCTGACTGCCTCCTAATGTATTCTTTGGAGTAGAACAGATTGCAGCATGTATTAACATAGTGCAGTGGCATAGAAGATTAAGGTGTGATCAAAAATGTGCATGTCAAGTTTCTGCTAAATAATAGCACCATTATCACCTTTATTTACTGGAAAATTCACAACTGTGATGATATTTTATTGTAAAACAAGAAATGTATTAATTAAAATCAGTTGTAATATACTTTGAATTTATACGTGCTTTCTCTAGAATGTAACAAAGCAGTGCCTTTTAATGATGAACATTAATTTTAACCACAGTGCACTTGGGACTTTAATTCAGAGTGGAAAAATCTAATTTTAGATTAAAATGAAATTAGTTGTCTAGTCCTGACTTGACTTCAGACTAGAAACACTCTATTTTTGTTGATGTGAAATTTGTTATACAGTCCTTTGAATTATCTATTTTATCAGTCAAATTAGAGTATTGTAGCAGTTGGCTTATGAACTGGAGACTATTCAGCTCAAGTGGAATACACTTTTTTTTTTTTTTTTTTTTAAGATTAATGCTACTGATGACAAATACAAGATTCTTAGTGTTCCTGAAAAGACAGAATTGCACATCCAAAACCTGCATATCAAGAACGACCAAGATAGCTATATTTGTGAAGGAAGCAATGAGATTTCTGCTGCCAATGCCACAATAGTCCTACGTGTTCGTAGTCGACTTGCTGCTCTTTGGCCTTTCTTGGGCATTGTGGCTGAGGTCATCGTCTTGGTTACAGTTATCTTCATTTATGAAAAGAGAAGAAAGCCTGATGAAGTTCTTGATGGTAAGGAAATGAATGGACTTTTTTCCTTTTAGCATAAGAAATAAACTTGAATCTGGTGGTACAGAAATGTTTGTTGATGGTTGGGTGTCTTCGTAGTCTTAGAATGTAAGTTGCATTATGTAGTCTTTTGAGGATTTCCAACTGTTGCAACAAAACTTCTGGAAGAAATGAGAACAGTTTCAAGGACTGGTTTGTTACACTATGGACAGACAGCTGTGCTTATGTTGGTAAGAGAACTGCAGTACTGGAGTTTGTGGGAACGTATTCACTTGCCACTTGCACATTCTTAAACTAAGTCCAGTGTTTCCATTTTAGGAATTTTAGGATGCAGCCAAATTTGCTGAGTGTATTTTTTGCTTCTGTGTTGCATGTGCACCTGGACTCTTAATTCAGCGTTTCCTGATGGTGGATGTGGTATTGAGTCACTACAGATAGACTGGGGTGTTAGGTACCGTTTCCCTCACAGACAGAATCCCTCACCACATCCCCTTAAATGAACTGCACTTTTGCACAAAATGTTGCAATGACGTTTCTACTCTGGGAAATGGCTGGGCAGCCATATTTTTGTATGCCTGACCATGTCTGCTACCCCTAACTGCAGAATAGTTAAGCTAAATGCAGCCTCAGAAGCAGAATACACTGCCACTTGCGTATCATAGAATCATAGGCGGTTATTAGGCAAATGGCCCCAGGGCGCTTATAAGCCTAGCCAAGTTCATCCCGTGTTCCCATGGGTGTCTGGTTCAGGCAGACATTAAAGTCAGCACCTATTGCCCCTATCCAAGAGGGACATAGGTGGAACCCCTGGGAGTGAATTTCCAGTTACCCATCCAGTCATCTAAGTTGCACTTAAATAGAGCCAGCAAGGGGCTTTGTTTAATATGAATAGGAAGCTTGTTCCAAAGGTGAGGCAACAAATCTGTCTCTCTAGCAAGTTCTGTTGTCACATATCAGATTAAGGTCCTTTGAGAGAGTGACCCGTGTGCCATTTGAATTGCGAGTGTGCAGCATTTTCATTAAAGCTGAGTCAGAGATTGCTCAATATGCAAGGCACAGGTCACCTCTGAGCAGTCTGTATGACACAGAGTAAACTGGCAGTGATTTAAGTCTGTCTGCATAAGACAGACCTTGAAGACCCTGAATTTTCTTTGTAAGAAACCTTTGTAGTCTCTCCAATTGCTGCAGATGTTTGGAAAGGAACATACCAAGGGAGCGTTGTACTCTATTATTGGACTGCGGAGGGAAGAGTACAGGGGGGGGGTTATAACCTCTTTGTCTGGATGCAATGCCCTTACTTATGAGATGAGCAGTATTAAGTGCCCTTTTTACAACTGTGGAGACATGGTGATCGAAGTTAAGGTTGCTGTTAAACTGTGTGCCCAGATCACTCACCACTGACTGTGTGCTTAGCGTATTGCTATTGATGTGGTAGTTTGCAAGAACATCACCATTGCCGAAGGGGATGATGCATTTTTTTTTTTTGCATTAAGTTTAAGACCATGGCTTTGGCACCAGTCATTAGTCTAAGACCGTCTTGCCGGAAGTTGACATCACTAGGGGTTTCAGTGATTGCTCCCAGTTTACAGTCATCAGCAAACTTTGTCAGCCACAGTCCTTTAATTTTAGCCTGTACTTCGGAGAAGTAGATTCCGAACAGTAGGGGTCCTAGAACCGATCCCTGCAGAACAAACACCACTTGTTACTGGTCTGTTGGAGGAGGTGGAGTCCCCTATTTTGACCTTATGAGTTCTGTCAGTGAGTAGGTTTGCAAGCACTGACAATATATGGATTGATACCCATCTGAGATTGAGATTATTAATGTTGTCTGAGTGGGGGATTGTATCAAAGGCCTAGGCTAAGTCTAGGTAGGCCGTATGCACAGATATGCCCTTGTCTAGGGCTTTGGAGACTGTAGTCCACAAAGTTCATCAGACATGATCTCCCCTTAACAAAGCCAGACTGGGGGATCGAGCATTTGGAAATTTCCTATATCTTTTGTTAATAAGGTCCATGATGATTCATTCCATGGCCTTGCAGGTAAGGCTGGTCAGGCTATGGTCTGTAGTTCCCGGCGCCCGAATGACGGTAGCTGTTTTCCATTCCAATGGGACAGAGCCAGTGCTTGGGCTGTGATGGAAAAGCATGCTAATTCCTGTTTTAACTCCTGTAGAACACAACCTGGGATGTTGTCTCATCCCATAGAGGCTGTGTTTTTGGCCTTGGAGAGGGCATTTAAGACCTGCTTCTTAGCGATGCAAGGCGGGGGACAGATGTGTGGGATGCTTTGGGGCATATGTGGTGGAGACAGGGGAGTGAAGTTTTCACTGAACCTGTCAGCCAGCAGGTTTGTTGTATCCACAGTTTCTATATGTGTAGTACCATTAACTACAGGTTCAGCGTAAATCTGGGCCTTACCTTTGAGATTACGGATGTAACTAAAGAATGCCTTGTGGTTATCCTTAGGGAAGTTAATTTGGATTCATAGCTTTGGTGAACTTCACTAGGAGTCTTATTTGCTTGTTTAAGTTGAGGAGGGAGTGTTTCCAGTTTTGAGACTGTTCCTTCCTGCTGTTGGACAGCAATTTCTTTCTCGTATTGTATAGCCTAATAATGGCAGTTATCCACCAGACAGGTTTGTTTTTCCTTGAAGATCTTGCTTAGGTTCCGTCAGGTACGGAGAGTCAGTACATTTCTACAGGTGCTGCTATAAAGCACTGATGTATAACTCTGCATAGGTATCTGTTCCATCAGTGTGTGTGGGGGGCGCTATGAAGCTATTTATGCAGTCATGTAAAAGGTTGTAATTGGCCTTGGAGAAGCTTTTTAGCCTAGTTGCTGCTAAAGGGGGGGGGGGGGGTCTTGTGTTATAGTTAGTTCTAACAAGACTGATTTGTGGTCAGATCTCACCAGGGATGGCCACACACTGGGGGTGGTGCAATGGTCTCCCATGTTGGTGAGCACCAGGTCCAGGATGTTTGAGTCCCTTGTGGGTGTGTCAGCCAGCTGGTCCAGGGCATTGGAGTTAATGAAGTCCAGAAACCTTTGAGCAAGTGAGTTAGAACAAGTGTAATTTACCCAGTCGATGGGCAGGTAGTTAGTCACTCAAAACCAGAGTGTTTGGTTGCATCATGATTGACTCAAGTAGATCCAAGTAGGCTGAGTGGATGTTCATGGAGGGGTCCTATAGCTGGCAATGACCTGAAGAAAGGGGTCTTACCTACAGTCAGTTGCACCTGAAATAGTTCAAGGGTGTCATGCTTTTTAACCAATCTAGAGGTGTATTTATCTTGAATGAATATTGATACACCACCTCCTTTAGTTCTCATGCCTTCAGTTTGTGGTCAAAACATATGGAAGGAAGTGTAACATGGTATAGCTGATGTGCTCTCCACAGCCTTAAATCAGGTCTCAGTGACTGTCAGCATCTTCTAGGGGTCAGGACTGCTTCCAGTGAGTGCAGTTTCAGGTTTAGACTATCACTCATTAAGAAGTGATGTATATTGTACTTTAGGAATATTGCCTGACATTTTGCTATCCTTTATATTGTAATAACCTTTATAGTTCATGTTATAAAACTGGTCAACAGAAATGATGTTTTTGCAACTGATCTATGCAGCATTCCTGATTTTGAAACTTTTCTGTCAACTAAGCAGCATCTTTGCATCACTTGGAAGGGCCATGCACATGAATTTTAAATCTGATTAAGTTCTTAAGGAAGTTTTAAATGACTGACCCAGTAGTTTTAACAAAATAATGACAAAATTATGATTTACCTGGTATGTTAGGACTGGCCTTACAGGTATTAAAAGTCAAGATACCAGTATGTTTTTGACTGGTGTGGGATTTCACTTTTTTAAATCTAAAATTGGTTATGGCCTGATTCTGCTTAGTGTGGCTTTTGCACTTTTAGGTACTAGGCTATCTGCCCAAAGCCATTTATAAGCCTAGCCGGAATTGTGTTTGCTTTCGCCACCCCCCCCCCCTTAGATTAGTTCCCTGTGCCTCTGTCCAGTAGAGCCATTGAAGTGATCCCTGGGATATAGATTCATAGGTAGGTACTAAAATTATGTTCTTCGTGTTTCACTGTTGCAGTCATTACATTTGGGTAATCTGCTGGCGGGTGCCCTCAGTCGGCCTGAATTCCAAAGTCGTGGATCCTGCGTCAGTTGCTGTCGTCTCTTCCATGTCGTCAGGGGTATAAAAAAGCAGCCAACGCCATTTTCTTTAGTCTTTCTTGCCGTGCTTTGCCCAAAGCAGAAGCAGTTCGCAAGTGCCAGTCGGCCGACTCCTGAAATTTTCTAGTTCGAGTTTCAGAACTGAAGTCTTCACTAAAGCTAAGTATCCCGTTGGGGAAACTTTTTTCTTGCTCCATACCTATGTCAGAAAAAGTTAATAATTGTATTACTTGTGGGAAGCAAATACCTCCTAAGGATTTCCATTTATACTGTATTCCTTGCCTAGGCACAGATCACAACGTGCCTGGCTGTCGGTTTTGTGCTAGATTTAACCAACGCACTATTAAGCGCCGGTATATTTTAGATTCAAAATATTTTGATTTAACTACCCTGAAATGTCGTTGGATAGCAATCCGACTACCAGAGTACACAAAAAATTCAAAGAAAAGGACAGAAACAGGCCGTCGAGGTCCAAAACCGAAGCTTCTCCTAAGCCAGTTGCCGGTACTCGGGCGCTTTCGCAGCACCTGATGCCCGCTACTTTCGAGTCGCAGGCCCCTACCGAGACCCATGTGGACTCCAGCACGCCGCAAGATACTCAAAGTATTGTACACACGAATGCATCTCCCTCGGATGGGTCCGGAGCCGCTGAGCAGGCACCGGCTTCTGAGGGTGTATTCAGGCCTCAACATTTTTATATAAAACCGATGACAGCTGCAAAACCAAAGACAAAAGCAACTTCTAAAGCTAAAAAAAACAATGCATGAGCCACGTGCACAGGCCACTATGCCTAAAGAACAGATTATCAAAATGGCTGAAGACCTAATTACCTTGATCAGGGGTTCCCAACCCCCTCCTGATAAGAAGCCTAGGCAAGACACTGATTATGAATCTTCAGGTCTGGTTTCTATTTCTTCTGATTCCTCTTCTGATCAGGAATTATCTATACCTCCCATTGAGGATTCTGATGCAGAGGAATCTATCCCATCTGCATCACCTCCTGAGGATTATTCATTTGGAGAAACCTTGCATACTTTGAGGTAGCATTTTCACTGGGAGAGTCAAGATTTCTCAGAATCAAAAAAGAGGCTCAGGGATTTACTTCTTCTCCCTCAGCACAGGCCTTTAGTCATACCCCCTGTTTTAGACATTGTGGATGATGTGTTTTTGGAGTCAAGCATGATTCCTTACCCTCCGGCTCCCAGCAAGCCTGACAGATATTACAGGGTGTCTGACTCGCACAAATTTTTATTTAGAAACCCTGCTGCTGACCCTGAAACTATTTCAGAGTCCAAATGGAGTTAAGGCCTCAACAGCAAAAAATCCTACCCCCTCTGACAGAGATTCATGGCTACTGGATACATGGGGAAAGAAGGTTTATACATCTGCAACCATGGCTATTAGGGCCGTAAACTGCCAGTTTCATATGCTCAAGTATCAACATGTTATGGGATTGCTGAAACAGAAAATGATGTTGATTTCTGAATGTGCAGAAAATAAAGAATTGCAGGAATTATTGCATGCAGCTGAACAAGTTGGAAAGCATACTTTTCAATGTGGTTTTGATTCCTTAGAGGCCTCCTACAGGGCCGCAGTTACTGGATCTGTGATTAGGAGGCATGCCTGGCTTAAAGAGCAAAATTTGCCTGATCATGTTAAAGCTAAATTACTGGATGCACCTTTACAGCATGATACTCTGTTTGGTATTAAGGCAGAAGAGGTTTTAAAGAAAATGGAAGACAAAGCTAAGTCTATGCAAACTGTAAAATACTTCTTACAAGTGCAGCCACCAAGATTCAGTAGACACTGGCCTTCAAAAAATTGGTCCTTTGTCCGGCAGAGCTCAAAGGGGCAAATCCAGATGCCCTAAAGGTTCTAGGTACCAGGCACAAGATTCTTACAGGTCAAAGCAATGGGGTACTTCTACCTCCAAATCTGGAGGGGATAAAGTGCATCCCTACAGAAAACAGTCCCAGTGACTTCCCCCTGCCATCACCAAGCACTTGCCTTTTGGCAGCACCCTTAGGGGGAAAATTAGCACTTTTTGCGCAAAATTGGCAGTTAATAACCCAGGACAAGTGGGTGCTAAACATAGTATCACAGGGATACAGATTCCATTTCCATACTCTGCCAATGACAAACGGTTGGCCGGATCTGCCAAAAAATCAATGGGCAGAGGCACAGAAACAGGTGACATCCCTCATGGATATGGGGGCTATTCAGCCAGTACCAGAACAGGAAAAAGGACAAGGTTTTTACTTGACTGTTGTTGGTACCCAGAAAGGACAAGGCTTGGAGGCCAGTACTGGATTTATCAATTTTGAACACATTCCTGGACATTACAAAATTCAAAATGCTAACTTTGCAGCAGCTTCTGCCCATGCTGGGCAAGAATGCTTGGCTGGTGACATTAGACCTAAAAGAGGCATACCTGCGTGTCCCAGTAAGGGAATCATGCAGAAGATACCGCCGTTTCAAGGCTGGCTTAATGCATTACCAATTCTCTGCACTGCCCTTTGGCTTATCTATTGCGCCCAGGGTCTTTACAAAGTGCCTGGCACCAGTAATTGCTTTTTGCAGACAAAGAAGTATACAAATATATCCTTACTTGGATGACTGTCTCATTCAAGCAGAGAGCAAGGACATTCTTCTTCAGCACCTGGCGTTTGTGAAAAGGCTTCTAACATGCCTATGGTACACAATAAATGAAAAGAAATAACTGGTACCCTCTCAAAAGATAACATTCCTGGGTGTAAGCTTGAATACAACTGCCCAGATGGCTTTCCTCATGCCAGACAAACAAAGGCAACTGACTACTTGCTTCAAACTGATGGCAACAAAAACTCCGTTATCTGCAAACTTTGCAGGCTTTGGGGTTCATGGCATCCTGCATCCTACTGATTCCATATGCAAGACTGCATATGAGGAAACCTCAATGGTACCTAAAAAGTTTATGGAGTCAACATTCACAGTCTGGAAACAGTGATTCCTCTCCTTCCCTGCCTACAGCAGGAGTTTCTATGGTGGGCAAAGGCATGTCACCAAAACATGGGATGGGCCTTCACTCTACCCCCTGCCAGCCAAACCGTAACAGACGCAACAGATTATGCATGGGGAGCCCACCTGGCAGGAAGATGCATTCAGGGCATATGGACCCCAAAACAATTGCATCTGCATATCAACCAAAAAGAGATGTTAGCTGTTCAAAATGCCCTGACAGCCTTCAAGGACTTACTTCATCCAGGACAACTACTGATAAAGACAGACAACACCACGGTTATGTGGTATATAAACAAGCAGGGGGGCACGCACTCATACCCCCTTTGCAGACTAGCCATGGCACTGTGGGACACAGCTTTGACCTACCAAGTACATCTTCAAGCTCAATTCCTGCCAGGAAAAGAAAATACTCTGGAAGATGATTTAAGCAGAAACCTTATGGACCCTCACGAGTGGAAACTAGAGCCACAAGTCTTCAGCATGATGACAAAGAAATGGGAGAGCCCGGACATAGATCTTATTGCCTCTCTTCAAAATTATCACAGACAAGCATGGAAAGTGGACGCTCTATCCTTCAGTTGGAAAAAACTATCAGTTTGTCTTTCCTCCTCTGCCTCTTCTTCCCAAGGTCCTACTAAAAGTCAGACAAGCGAAACCAAAGATGATACTAATTGCCCCGGACTGGCCCTGCCAATACTGGTACCCAATCCTAAGAAACCTGTCTCAATACCCAGCTTGGACCTTACCTCAAAGACCTCAGTTACTGTCCCAGGAAAACAGTCAGATCCTGCACAATTGGCTCCAAACACTGAAAACGGCAGCATGGCTGATCATGTAGTTATGCAAACATCATCTCTCAGTAAAGCTGTGATGGATGTCATTTTTGAAGCCAGAAGGCCTAGTATTAGAAAATCTTATGCTGATAAATGGAACAGATTCTGTGCTTGGAATCGAGCACAAGGAACTGATACAGCAAAACCAAATATTACTCAGATATTACAATACTTGACTGAGATGCTTGACAAAGGCCTATCTTTCTCATTAATAAAAATCCATGCTTCTGCCATTTCTGCTCATTACAATACAGAGCCACCAATCTTTTCTCATCCTTTACTAAAGCAGTATCTTTCAGGAGCCAAAAATTTAAGGCCTCCCAGATCATCACCAATATCTGCATGGGACCTCAATTATGTGTTGGAAAAGCTCACCCTGCCTCCATTTGAACCAGCTGCTACGCCTTTCTCAGAGGAGTACCAACCAAAGACATTCTAGAAGCTGCTACTTGGAGTTCTGTTCACACCTTTACAAAGCATTATCACTTGCTTCTGTACTCTCTAAGTCCAGGGCAGGCTTTGCCACTGCAGTTCTGCAGGGCCTTATAGCTGCCCCTAATGCTGTTTAGCCTCCCATCCATAGCTTTGGGATTCTACCCAAATGTAATGACTACAACAGTGAAACACAAAGAACATAGTACAGTTGTGCACACTTACCCTAAATGTAGATGCTCTAGTGTAATCACTGTTGCAGTCCAGGTTATCCACCCGCCATCCCCCACTATCTTCTACAACCTATGTGGTGTATTTGTTTGTAGATGAAGGTAAAGTTTGTATTGTTGCATGTATATATATATATATATATATATATATATATATATATATATATTCATAGGTT